>NC_062968.1:55789623-55816688 GCF_023119035.1 Salvia hispanica | reverse complement strand
GCAGCATCGACAATGTGAGGGAGTGTCGGGGATCAAGGCCGAGGGCCGTCTGACTAATACGGCTGCACCAACAACACCACAACATCCATTTGGGCACCAAAATAGGCAACCCATCCCACCACCCTATTGCTTTTTTAGTAAAAGCTACTACTATCATGAAATGTTTGCCTTTTCACTTAAACACTATTCATTTGGAAAGAAGATGTAACTTTTCATTCTTGAATTTGAATGGATGACAATGGAATTTTACATTCTCATAAGCTATTAAGAATTCTTATTTGAGGCCCATACATAAATGGGCTAAAACTTAAACGAGGATGATATTTAAGGCCCAAATTTTGTGCCTTTTGATTATTTAAATTTTAAGTAATCAATAAATGTAATAATCAAAGTAAAAGGATGTTTAACAAGAAAAAAATCGGTTAATTAGTCCAACTCATTCAATTTACAGATAAGCCATATCAAAATCAGACAACAGCTCATTAATTTCAAGTAAATTGAAACTTTACTTTCCTTTCCTTTCCTTTATGGAGTTATTTATTTTAACACCTTAATTTTACATAACTCATCTAGGGCTATTGTTGGGTTACAGGCAGCAGCGACAATATGGGGGAGGCCCGGCTGCTACGGCTGTACGAGGAGCACCGGAATCAGCATCCGCAACAGCACCAATATTACAACATCCATGGGGGCACCGATAACGTGCATAGCTTCTCATCATCTTCTCACCTTCTTTATCTGAAATCATATCTCATTAATGAATGATCAAGTACTCAAAAAGACACACTACACACATGTTTGAATGAGCTGAGAAATTTCGAAAGAAAGAAAGAAAGTGCTTACATGAAACTCGAGCATCTGCAACTTGTGAGGAAATTAGAAGAACCATCAATAATAAAAGAGCCTTAATTTCAATTCTTGTTTGAACCATTTTTTTGGATTTGTACAAAATCTAATGTTTATATATGCAAGCTGAAGTTATTACTAGCAACCATGCTTATATATATGTGCAAGTTGAAGAAATTTTATAATTAAGAGTTCTACTTTTGTAATTGAGAATCAAGAATTTGTTTTTGTCTTGATGCTAGGAACTCAAGATCTTATTTTACTCGTTCGAAAAGTAAATCCACAATTATATACTGTATTAATTTTATTCTTGTGTGGATTCCAACTGGTTGAAAGTAGTGTGACGGGTGATTCATTGGTCGGTTAACTATATTGATAGGGATGAAGACTTTGGGGTCGTCTATTAGTTAAACGAAGACTGCGTTGGATCAAAGCGACATTAATTGTACTAAGAATAATAATAACTGAAAATTTCCATGCATGTTCATTTAATTTGTTTATATAGGGTGACATAGTATTTGAATGAAAATTTATTATAGAAATAATATTCCTCTATCCATAAAAAAATGAAAAAGAAAGAAAAATAGATAAAAAATGAAAATGACACTATTTTTCGTGAAAAAGTAATATAAGTAAATCTCTGGAGTTTGAAAGCACTCAGAAGCTTTCCTTATCCCCGATCCTTAAGAAAAGCTTTAAGTTCAAAGTTAAAACTCCAAAAATTTGAGGTAAAGGGAGATGGAATTGTCGAAACGATGATAGCAAAAAGAGAAAAGAAATGTCACCGGGTTAGAGAATTGAGATTTAAATAATTCTCCTTTGATTTATAGATCATTACAATCATCCCTCATGACAATTAAATAAACATAAATCATTAATTAGCAAAATAGCAAACAAATCAAACAATAAATAATATCAAATCATAGAACACTCTAAATTAGGCAACAAATCAAATAACACTAATAATACTCCCTCTGTCCCGGCTAAGATGACACATTTCTTGGCCGGCACGGGGTTTTAGGAGTTATTGGTTAAAGTGTTTAATTGGAGAGAGAAAAGGTGGGTGTAAGTATTAAAATAGAGAGAGAAAGAAAGATTGATATTTTAATAGGGGTGAGAAAAAGTGGTTGGGTATATTAATTGGAGAGAGAAAGTTTTCAAAAAAGAAAATGTGTTATCTTAGTTGGGACAGACTAAAAAGGAAAACGTGTCATCTTAAGCGGGACGGAGGGAGTAGTAGTAGTTCTTAAAGATAGCGAAGATAACTATTCCTGAATATCTTTGGCTCGATGTATGATTTCATTCATAACATACTATAGGAAAAGACAAAATATTGGTCTCTATTGTGGTTGAAAAAATAAATAAACAATAAATGCATGGCTCTTGAATAATGGAGTTGGGGGCAAATTTTTGTCCACTGTGACATATTTCAAACCAGAACGTTTAAAACAAATTTAACATGTACTAGTACATAATTTTTCTTTATAATTATTTTCTTGTATATATAAATATATAAAAGGAGAGTTTTAGGAATAATAATATGAATGCCATTAATAATATAGAAAAAATTTTCTAATATACTTACTATAATAAAGATTAACTATCCACTACTGACATTCATTGTTACTTACCCACTAACTATTAACTTTGGGATATATAAAGAGATTTTTCTTTTAATTTAATGGTTGATCATCAAAGAGTAGTACACCTTATGAACTCAACTTCGTAAGCTGTTGTTTACTTTCAGTCTTTGTCACCTATTCTGGTTTAATTTTTCTGTTACACATTTCTTTAATGTAACAATATAGTCTTGTGATAAATATGTTGTAAGATAGCATCTATTTGGTGAATGCCCTGTAATAAATGTTGAACGATGATACTTCCATCTGATGCATTTAGTTTTTTAATTTTCTAGTCAAATGTCTGAGAAAAAAAGTTTGTTCTCATATTGTGAAGTGTCAAATGTATAATTTTTTTCATGTAATGCTTTGTGGCCTTGCCGGTCTTCGTGATTGTTATGTGTTGTTAATAATCTCTCTCTAAACACTTGGTCTACTTGCTCTCGAGCAAGCAATGCCCAAGTGTGAGGAGGTGGGATTCTTGTGTGTCGTTCTTGGTTTTCGAAGTTTTATGTGATTTGTTTCTTTTTCCAACATTTCAACCAAACTTGCTTGAGGGCAAGCAAGGTCCAAGTGTTTGGAGGGGGTTCGTTTTGTTGTTTGGTCGTGTTGTATTGTGCCGTTTTTGTAAAGTGTCGTGTTTTATCTTTTTCCCAAGCCTTGATGCATGATTTGGTAATGATCCCCCTATTGAATCGTAGCAAAAAAAAAAATACTTGTTGAATTGTAAAAAAAAAAAATGACTTGCTTTGTTTTGAAAAATTTACTTCAAGAACTTGTGGTTTTGATTGAATGAAGTTGAGTACGATGGAAATGTGAAGCACTACCACTTGCATAAAAGCCCATAAATGGTAAGGTTCAAAGCCAAAAAAGTAGAACACTTTCTACATGTGTTTCGAGCGTGAAATGACATTGTCTTGCATGATTGTTGATATCGCTTGGTCACTATGGCATAGATAGAGGGCACTAGGAAAAGCCAAATTGAGCCTTATTCTTTGTGATTACATCAACCAAAAAGAGCTACCCCTAGTTGCCACTTTGAAACCTTGAGCCTACATTTCTTTCTAAGTTAGAAAATGGTTTCCTTCTTGTGCAAAATAAATGTTCTTAGTTGCTTCTACATGATCACCAACTTTTGGAAAAGAGATAGCATTTGTGAATATCCAAATAAATCTGCCTCCCCCCACCAAAAAAAAGAAAAAAACAGTGGCTGTTATGAAAAGAAAAAAAAAGGGAAGAAAAAAGATGAAAAAAAAAAAAAAAAAAAAAAAAGAAGACAAAGAAGAAAATAAAGTGCTTCTCTAGTTTTGGTTTGATCGTGGGTGATTGTGTTTGGAGTTTCTAAGTATCCCTTTGGAGAATAAACACAAGTTTTTGTTGTACTACACTCAATAGCTTAGGACCCCTAGGATCTAACCGACAATATTAAATGGTCCCAAGCCCCATTACATCCCGTAAAAGACCCTCTTGAGCTACATGTGATAAAGTGATATCTCCTTGATTGCATTTTCATTATTATTAATGAGAGAATTGTCCTTACATTTTGAGAGGGTCAGGGAGTGAATCTTTTGCTTGTGGTATGTGCTTAGCTATCTTGATGAGACCGACGGTTGGAACCACATTGTTCGATGAAGAAAATTATATTTTAAAAAATTATGTTTTAAAAATCTGTTTTGAGCTTGATTCTTGGGGTATCATTATGCTTTTCGTACAACTTGCTTGGTATGTCTTTCGTGTGTATCTTGAGTTGTTGTGTGTGTTTGTGTCTTGTAAATGTCTTTATATTTTGTGTGTGTTTAAGTTAGCGTGTGTGTGTAGAAAGTAGAGGGGAGTGACTTAAACTAGCAATTGAGTGAAAAGTCCAACCACATACTTGGGACAAGTATGATCCAAGTGTGAGGAGGTTTGATAGGCTAGTTTTCATCACTCGGATTTGATCACTTTTCGAACTTATAAGTTGAATATTTGCATGAGAAGATGCTATTTTGGCAGGGAATTGAGCATATGGTTCAGAGGCATTGTAGAAAGGCATTTGTTGTGGAGTGATGCAAAAAGGAGGCAAAAAGTGCAAGAATTTGAAGAAAATCAGAAAAATGGCAAACTGCCCAAGCTGTCAGCTTGGCCAAGCTAGACCCGATGGGAAAACTGCATGGAGCCACTTGAGCACAATTACAAGACTGCTTCCTTGTTGCTACACGTGTCCATATCCGTCCCTAGGGCATGAGAAAGGGGAAATAAATTTTATTGGAAAAATGTAACAAAATACTTAACTGTGTTTTTCCCCAAGACACTCACCATCTATCACTCTTTAGTTTAGTTTAGTTTAGTTAACATTCTCTCTCTAGGAAACTTTCTCTCTTCCTTAAGAAGAGAGATTTCAAGTTCAAGGCTGCCAAGATCTCTTGTCCATCATGGGTTGAAGCTTGTAGTAGATTCTAGTTTCTTTAATGCTTTAGTCTCTTTGTAGCACTTGTGTTGAAACTTATTTCCAACATCTTAACTCTCTAGTTAATGGTTGTTGGAGGCTGATCTTTAAAAGCTTTAATTGGTGTATTTATTTCTCTAGTGTTAAAGCATTTACTCTTAGTTCTTGTGTTCTTGTTGAGTTTATATCACCTAGATTAACTAGTTTTGCATGTTTTTAAGTTTAATGTTTGTTGCTTAATTTCTTGTCTTGTTATTCATCCTCCATTGTTGTTGTTTTTTAAGCTTCTTTCATCATGTTTAAGTGCTTTAAATTTCAGCTTTTCATTTGGTGTTTTCAATGCATGTTTAGGTAGTTTACTTGTTGATCTTGTGTTTCTCTTGCATTTTTAATTATGTAGCAGCCATCTACTCTCTTTCCACCTTAATTTATGTGCCTTTAGTGTAGGATTAGTAGTTAAAATCAGCTTTTAGAAGTAAGTGAAAGAACCATTAGTTGTAAT
Organism: Salvia hispanica; assembly: GCF_023119035.1. Taxonomy (NCBI): domain Eukaryota; kingdom Viridiplantae; phylum Streptophyta; class Magnoliopsida; order Lamiales; family Lamiaceae; genus Salvia; species Salvia hispanica. The sequence goes on along the minus strand of NC_062968.1, from coordinate 55,811,296 downwards.
CTTTTATCCAATGGTTTTACACCTTGGGTAATAGGGTTTAGGAGACAACAAGGACATGCTTTCTTTTCACTTTTTGCAGCCCATTTAGCTTAGTTAATTTCTGCACTCCACCTCTATTTTACATCTTATTTAGTTTAGCTTTTAGGATTAAATTAATCTAGCCACTTTTAAGGGTCGCTATCCTAGTTTCCTAGCTTTCTTTTAGGAGCTAACACTTGGTTTATTTTCCTTTATCTTTTAACTTAGTTCCTTTTGCTTTCTAAACTTAGGATGCTCATGCAAGTTGCTGCTCTCTTTTCATTTCCGAAATGTTCTTATTTTCGCCACTGCTAAGTTGCCCAGTTTACCAACTTGCCCAGTCTGCGTTCCAGTTTAATTGCTTTCTTCTTATTGTATTTTATTTGCATGTTTAGTTCCCAATCTTAGCTTAAGTGTTATTATATTTCGTAGTTCAGTTCCCACCCCAATTTAAAGCGTGGCGGCATCGCCAAAACCCTTCTTAAGTGTGGAAATACATAACGGATGCTACCGTTCCTCGTGGGTTCGACACCCTAACTTACCATATGCTAACTAATAGTATTTTGGAAAGTGGGAACTTATAAATCTTGTTGAATAGGAAGGGACACGCGCCTACGACACACGTGCAAAAACCCTACCTTTCAAATGAAGAGAAGAAAAAAGAAACAGCAAAAGAAAAGAAAAAGAAGAAAGAGAAGAAAAAGAAAAAAAAAAGAGAAGAGAAGAAAAAGAAACAGCAAAAGAAAAAGAAGAAACAGAAAACAGAAAAAGAAGGAAAAAGAGGAAGGAAACAAAACAAAGAGAAAATGGCAAGGAGAATGTGGGAAGGTAGATGGAAGCAGAAAAAGAAAAAGAAGAGGAGAGTGACTTAAACTAGCAATTGAGTGAAAAGTCCAGCCACATACTTGGGACAAGTATGATCCAAGTGTGAGGAGGTTTGATAGGCTAGTTTTCGTCACTCGGATTTGATCACTTTTCGCACTTATTAGTTGAATATTTGCATGATAAGATGCTATTTTGGCAGGGAATTGAGCTTATGGATCAGAGGCATTGTAGAAAGGCATTTGTAGTGGAGTGATGCAAAAAGGAGGCAAAAAGTGCAAGAATTTGAAGAAAATCAGAAAAAGGGCAAACTCAAGCTGTCAGCTTGGCCAAGCTAGACCCGACGGGAAAATGCATGAAGCCACTTGAGCACATTACAAGACTGCTTCCTTTTGCAACACGTGTCCACCTCCGTCTAAGGCATGAGAAAGTGGAAATATCTTTTGTTAAATGAGAGATATGTAAAAATATACTTAACTAAGTTTGGAACTAACTACCAAGACATTCCACTTTATCACTCTTTAGTTTAGTTTTAGCTTTCTCTCTCTAGGAAACTTTTCTCTCTTTCTTAAGAAGAGAGATTTCAACTTCAAGGCTGCCAAGATCATTGTTCACCATGGGTTGAAGTAGTAGTAATTTAGTAGTAGTGTTTAATTTCTCTAGTTGTTTGTCCTTAACTTTTGAAGCTCTTTTGCATCAATCTCACTCTTAGTTATTGTTGTTGTTCTTGTTTTAAAATCTTATTTCAAGTAGTAATTGCTCTAAGTGTTTGTGTATTTAATGTGATTTAAAGTTTAGTTCTTGTTTGATTTCCGGTTTAGCTTGTTGTTTAGTTCTAGTGTTGGTTATGCTCTTGTTTAGTTAAAATTCCTTTCAAGCTTTTAAAATCAGTTTCTCAAGCATTTTATTTTCACCATGTTTAAGTGTTCTTGAAGCTTATTTCATCATGTTTAAGTGCTTTAAGTTTCAGCTTTTAGTTTGGTGTTTTCAATGCATAATTAGGTAGTTTACTTGATGATTTTGTGTTTCTCTAGTATTTTCAATCATGTAGCAGCCATCTACTCTCTTTCTCCTCCATAATTTCGTGCCTTTTAGTGTAGGAGTAGAAGAGAAATCACCTTTTACAAGTTTAGATAAAGATCCATTAGTTAGAAACTTTTACCCACTAGTTTTAACCATTGGACAATAGCCTTAAGGGAACACAAGTACCATCACCTTTTACCTTTTAGCTCTCCCATCTAATATGTCTTTTAGGATCAGATTTATAACTCTCTTTCCTCCTTTTCATTTCAGCTTTTAGTCACATTAGTTAGGAATTTAAAGTTCACCTTTTGAACATGTCACAATTCTAGTTTCTAGATTTCTTTAGTAGCTAACACTTAGTTTATCTTCCTTAGCTTTTAACTTAGTTCCTTTTGCTTCTGAACTTAGTAAAATTCGTGCTAGTTGCTGCTTTGTTTTCATTTCCGAAATGTTCTTATTTTCGTCACTGCTAAGTTGCCCAGTTTACCAACTTGCCCAGTCTGCGTTTCAGTTTAATTGCTTTCTTCTTATTGTATTTTATTTGCATGTTTAGTTCTCAATCTTAGCTTAAGTTTTATTTATATTTCGTAGTTCAGTTCCCACCCCCAATTTAAAGCGTGGCGGCATCGCCAAAACCTTTCTAAGTGTGGAAATACATAACGGATGCTACCGTTCCTCGTGGGTTCGACACCCTAACTTACCATATACTAATTAATAGTATTTTGGAAAGTGGGAACTTATAAATCTTGTTGAATAGGAAGGGACACGCGCCTACGACACGCGTGCAAAATCCCGTCCTCTCACTATCTTCTAATATATATTTATACATTATTTTTATTGACATGTGTTTGTGATTGATCTTTTGTAGTATAGATCTAAAAGTGATTTAAATGATACTCCATCTGTCCCAAGATAAGTGACCTACTTCTTTTGGGCACAGGATTTAAGGAATGGTATTTAAATAAGTTAAAGTGGAGAGAGTAAAGTATGAGAGAGGGAAAAGTAGAGGAGAGAAGAGAGAATAAAGTAGGTGGAAAATAAAATAAGAGAGATGACTTTTTGCTAAAAATGGAAATAGGTCACTTATAGTGGGACACCCCAAAACGGAATACAAGTCACTTATCTTGGACGTAGGGAGTATGTGATTTGTGGCAATTTTTGGTTTATAAACTTATTTGGTTATATGAGTTTTATTGGTACAATAAATTGTTATTGTATAAATTTGCGATTTTAGAACTTGAAATAATAATATTGTTTCTCATTCGGTATATGTGTTTTTTTTTTCTTTGTTTAATTTTATATTTTTTAATAATTATTTTTTATTTTAAATATTTATGATTTTAGATTTCATAAAATAATATTTTTATGAATTTATAAAATTATTTTACAGTATAAAATTTATTACGTAAGTGATTCTAGAGAAGCATCTCTTTACAATGGGCCTTAGTTTTAAACATTGGGCCCTTCTGATAGCAGAGCCCAATCCAATACTCTAATAACTTGTCATTTGATTTTATTTTAAATTTAAATTTTTGTGACTCATAAATTTAAACGTTTGTAATTTGTATCGAAGACATGAGAATGGATAGAAAATTGAGTGGGGGTGAAGACGTGATATTGAACGATTCAACTATATTTTAGTGAAATTGGAAACCTTTTACCGTGCGACTTTAAGAGTCCCTTTTTTTTAGATGGAAAGTAGGTGAATGTGGCTCGAAATAACCAGACAAATTAATCAATGAGCTAACAGTAGGTTGAGTTGGACAGTTTTAACTCTCTAATCACGTTATGCAATTGCCTCATCATCCTCCATTTTCCATAGTGAAAAAGATTGAATATGGCTTTCACATTGAATAATACTCCTATATAGTAAAAACCTATGGGGCCGGGTATCGGGTGTGCACTTTAAACTATTTTTCGGGTTTGGTACCCGGTTTTCTTGGGTTGGGTATCCAAGGGTACTCGAATTCCCACCCTTAGACGGAGGGAGCTAGTATTATTTTACAGTAAGCATTTGTTGACTGCAATAACTAACTTCTACGAATATTCATATATCGTGAATTAACTTCTACGAAAACGTTTCAAAAAAATTCATAGTAAAAAATAGTAGGATGAGAAGTAGTAATATTGTAATACTAGTAATTTTGTAGCTTTAAAGAAAATTAGAATTTAAATAATGGAGTATTTATACATAGACGGGAGTGTCTGGTTCCGTGAACTGAAAGATCCGAGTGGGTCCCAAAGTCGTTAAGGCCATCCGCATCCCTGTCTCTTATTCGTCTCTTATCGTCTCATCCCTTAATTATTCATGGGCCACACTGTAAACATCTGCAACTTCACTTTTGCATGAAAAATAAAAGAAAAAGCAACAACTGATTTCAAAAAACCAATTTATATTCATATTCACTCAAATAGCAAAACCATGGTCATATAGTATTAATTACATAAAGTAATTTACCTTGAGCAAATCGAGTCTCAGATTTGGGCCGCCAGCAGGGTATGTTCCATGAACGTTTCCATTGCAAACAGCCAAAAAGTCTATACCAGTTGAATCAATGAACTCATTTGCCAGAAATTTGCAACATGCAATTATTTTCACAACTCACAACATTTGACGATCATTGAATAGAACAACAAAGTAGTGGAGTGTTTTTCAATAGATTACCTACATATCATCGAATTCTCCACGATGGAACCGAGCACACGGTCCTTGCCTTCGGGCATGCTAGCGTGAATCACTCTTTGTTTGACTATTGATGCATTGGCCGTGCGTTTCGGGATTAATTCGCAAGGTAGGTGTTTTGTTGTCTCTTTTTCGACTCCCAACTTAATCATTAGTCTCAGAGCCTCGATCGATAACACCAAACCAACACTAAAAGTCCATAAAACTAGGAGGAAAAATCATGCAAGTGTTAGTCTCATCATAATAGAGTTTACAATCATAAACCAATATCTAAAAAAAATTACTACTAGAAGTCACAGTGTCAAAATAAGGTTGATTAAAATTTAATCCACAATCCTTTTATTCAAAGGAAAATGTATAATTTAAATTACAGATTGAGGAATATGTGTACAAGAGGCAAAGGTTCATAGATAATCTATTCATTTATTTGGTAATAGAAAGGATGACGAAATGAAATAAATTTGCAAAAGAAATATAAAATGAACATCATTTCAGATTTTCATTTGTCTTATCCTCATTGGATCCATCATACCAAGAATAACAAGTGTGTAGAAATCATAAACCAATATATAGAAAAAAAAAAAAAAAAAAAAAAAAAAAAAAGGAAAGATATACTCCTTTGTCCCATTAAATATTTTTCCTTTTGAATTGTTCATTAAAAATTAAACATTTTGTAAAATGTAAATAACATCATCTCTACTTTTTGCCCCTCCCTTACTTTACTTTCTCTTCGTTAATAAACAAAACAACACTATACAAAATGTCATGCCATAAACTAAATGTTCAATATTTATTACGACGGAGAAAGTATTTTTCATTCCACATTACCTGTAGATCTGAAGATTTTGGGATGTGTACCGTTGCTTGCTCTCTTCCAACATTGCTGCCAAGCCGATATAAATTATAAGTTGAATGGATTGATTTCCAAGGTCCTCATGTTCTTCAAGTATCTTTATAGCTGACATGTTCACTGATTCTGAACAATCATGAACAGTTATTTTTTGAAGTGTGGATATGTCTCCAATATCGAAAGGAATCTCTTCCAAGTTCCGTAATGAAGAAAGATAAAGCGTCTCCAACACTGGGAAATTGGATTTGTCCGCAATCCAATTAATCAAACCATTACCATTAGAAATGGTCAGATGTTTCAAGCTATGAAATTCCTGTTTAAAAAAATTCAATTCTGCTCCTGATACTGCATCCCATAATTCAAGAAGTTGAAGATGAGGTAACGAAGCAATCATTGCCATACCCCTCTGCCCAATAAAGCAACTGTATAAAGTGAGCTCTCTGAGGGAATTCGGTAGCTTAAATTCATCTATATATAGCTTTCTCCACAATTCAGACTTGCTTGGCGAATCAATTCTTAGCGATTCAAGCTTACTTAAGCTGCCAACATTATTCAGATGAAAACACTGATATAGCTTAAATCTCTGTTCCACCTTGTACAGAATATACGATTCCTCTCCCAACTTGTACAGTATATCCAATTCCTCCCCCAACTCGTATAGAATATCCAATTCCTCTCCCAACTCGTACAGAATATTCAATTCTCTAATGTTGAGCATTTTGGCACACAACTCCTCGCTGAAAATGAGATTCTTCACTGTTTTAAGTGTCTGTAAGTTTTGTAAAACAGAGACGTCACCTGCAGCAGGAGGATCAATTGGAATATGATTGCGAATATCTATATGCCTAAGCTGTGGCATATTCCAAATCTCGGATGGTAAAGAACCTGTGTACCACCAGTTGGACACAATCAAAGTTTGCAGACTCCAACACAGTGATATTGACCGAGGAATTTGCATAAATCCATCAGATTCATAATGGTATTTGTAGTATATGTAGCGCAAGTTGATTTGTTTAAGAGAAATGTCTAGCATACTCTCGCGATTACCATAATACACTCTCAACAATCTAGACTTCAACGGCGCTTCTCCCTGCAGGCTCGATATTAGAGGACTGAAAACTGATGGCTTTTCTGAAGTTGGAGCTTCTTCAAGGTAAAAACTTACCGGTCGTTCATCAAATATGTAATGACGCCTCCCATCTAAGTCTCTTTGCACACAATAAAAATCTTCCTTTACTGCTGTCTTTATGCACAACTCTCTTACAAGATCATGAACACAATAATATTTTACTTTGTTGTGTTCTGTCAACCTATTAACTAAAAGAAGATTTCTATCAACAAGTTCCTTTATGTAACTCTCTGCAAGTTGTTCCAAAATTTCGTTTTTAGATGCTTTTATGAATCCTTCAGCAACCCATAGTTGGATAAGTTCACACACATCTATCGAATAATCTTCTGGAAATAATCCCAAGTAGAGAAAACATGGTTTCAAACGAACAGGCAAATGCTTGTAACTCATATATAGTATACTGGAAGGTTTGTTTCCCTCACCTGAATATTCCATAACCAAGCTCTTGTCTTTTTTGATTTGATCCCAATACTCTTCGGTTCTAGGAACTTTTCCAAGAAGCCCACCAATAACACGGATTGCAAGTGGAAGCCCTCCGCACTTTGTGACAATGCTCTTCGCTATTTCTTGCAACTGAGGAGGGCAATTTTGTTGTGCAAATGTCACTTCACAAAAAAGGTCCCAACTATTTTGATAATCAAGAAAACCCACTACAAGTGAAGAGGAGCCAAAGTAATTAACCACTTCTTGTTCCCTGGTCGTCACAACAATCTGGCTTCCATTACCATTTTCTGGGAAGTAAGGCTTAATCTTTTCCCAAGCTGCAACACTCCACACATCATCCAAGACGATCATATATCTCCGACCAAATAAAGTTCGGTACAACTTCTCACCTAGTTGATCATCGGATTTATTCTCAATATTACCTACTTGTAGGCAGTCTAGAGCTTGTGAAAGCATATGAGTTGCATTATATTCTTGAGATACAGTAACCCATGCACGGACATGAAAATGATACACCACAAGTGAATTTTCATAGACATTTCTGGCAAGAGTGGTCTTACCAGCGCCTCCCATTCCGACAATTGGGAGTATTCTTCGAGAATCATGCCCGATGAGCTCATCCAGAAGCCGCACCACGTAGCCATCAAATCCCAGCATGGTAGTCTTATTAGCTGCTCGAGAAGCTGATGATGACGACGGCAATGATGGTGGAGGCATGGAACTCACGGATGAGGTTTCCTCTTTAAACTTGATAGCCTTTTCCTTGATGGAGCTCATCTCTCGTATCATTTTCTTGAGGCAGTGCAACATTAGTAGACTTTTGGTAGCAGATGAAGTAATAGTTCGATCAGCAGCTTCGACTTCAATCATGTCTTCAGCTTCACGAGCTGCATCCACAATCAGCCTCATCAGATCTTCTGCTTCTTCGGAATAAGTCTCCACAAAATCGATGAGAAAGTCAACCTTTTCCCGAAGAGATTGAAACTGGTAGTTGTCGAAACAAGAGGAAAGGAGAGGATGAGTGTGGATCTGATCCATAGTATTCAACAACGAAACAAGAGATGCATAAGCAGTCGCCGCCATCTCTGATCCGATCAGCTTTTGATGTTTGTTTTGGAAAAGTCAACGGATGAAAAAATAAGAAGTGGGGGAGAATTATGAGATGAATGATAAAGAAGAAAATCGAAATACAAATGATGAGAGAATAGTAAAGAAAGACTAATGCAAAAAAAAAAGTTCGTAGTCTCCTGTTCGCTGGTGTGGGCCACAGCCCACAGCAATTAATAAGTAGTGTAATTATTACCATAGCAAAAGTTCCAATTATTGGGGCAAAATGGATTAGTGGTATGCCTCCAACAGCATTAAAAACTTTCCAAGATTTAGAAATTAAACATCTTTTTTATTGGTCTCTGATTTAATTGACCAATGATTTGGAAAGAGAATGTAGTGTACTGTACTACTTCCTCCGTCCCGGCTAAGATGACACATTGCTTAGCCGGCACGGGATTTTAGGAGTTATTGGTTAAAGTATTTAATTGGAGAGAGAAAAGGTAGGTGTAAGTATTAAAGTAGAGAGATAAAGAAAGATGGATATTTTAATAGGAGTGAGAAAAAGTGATTGGGTGTATTAATTGGAGAGAGAAAATTTCCGAAAAATGAAATGTGTCATCTTAGTTGGGACAAACTAAAAAGGAAAACATGTCATCTTAAGCGGGACGGGGGAAGTAACTCTTTAGTCGGGATTAAGACAAATTACAACACATGTGAAATTTTTTAATAAACATTCTGGCCCGACGAGAAGATTATAACCTTCTTAATTTGTTACATTCTTAATACCCCCTCCGTCCCAGATTTATAGTTACATTTAGTTATGACACGGGATTTAAGAAATTGTGTGTAATTAATGAAGTGAGAGGTGGAGAGTGTAATAAATGAAATGAGATGGTGGAGTGAGATGATGCAGTGTGTAATAAATGAAGTGAGTTGGTTGAAGTTGGGTCCTTTTTTGACTTTTTGATTTTTTATTTTTGTTCTGATTTATTTTAATGTAGATAATGACATTTGGCTGTAATTTTAGTGAATAATGGGGTAAAATTTTATGTCCAAATATGAAAAATTCTAAATGTGACTATAAATGTGGGACGGACTTTTATGATAAAATGTGACTATAAATCTGGGACGGAGGGAGTATAATTTTTTAAGGTATATATTCAATTTTAAATGTCAATATTGTTATCTTAGAACAAGGTTCCAATTTTACATCGGAAAAAAATGTGTTATATATATTCAAACCTAAGCTTCCTCGTGAATATATAGATGCATATGGCGGTGTAATAGACCGACTCTTATTTAGGCACTAACTAATACTAATAATATATTGTTATGTGTATCCATTTGGCCTAAGCTGCATTTCCTATAATTCTTGAAATTAGAAATTGACGAGAGTTGCTAAATTCTTACACGTATCCATGCATAAAACTTTTATGTATATCTCATAGGTAGTAAAACTAATTATACAAACTATTGCTTATTTATGTACAACTACTAATAACACGTGTATATATACATATTCAAAAATAATAGTTTTAAGAACACCCATTCACATTATTACATATGTATACACTTAAAATTACGTATTTAATACTTAAAGTAATATACGTAGATATAATATTTATTATGCAAATAATACTAAAAATGTAATGATAAATAAAACTATTTTAATATGTAAAATGATGCATGTTTTGGGTCATGGATGTCACAAACATCGGCGGATCCAGGTGGGGTCGCCTGGGGTCGGCCGACCCCACCAACCCCCTCCAGAGTGCCGCTGGATCGCTTCTTTCATCGGCCCTTCGACCCCGCGACGCCCGTGCCTCCGACCCTGTTCCACGTAGAGAAAGCTGGCAAGGCTGAGTTAGAAATGAGAAATTGAGGCAGCGACGACGTGAAATGAAGAGAGGGATAAAATAAGTTGTTCAGTTTTTGCTTTCAAGAAGAAAGAAATGGAATGGCGGGGGAGGAGAGAGAGATCGAGACCCAATAATCGAGAATTCAAACACTTATTTGTGCATTTACTACTATATTTACATATTTAAAATAGCTTAGCTGGCAAGAAGAAAAATTGATACATATCCTATTTAATATAGTGTCATGTCTTGATTATTTCTAATTTTAAAATGAACTTTCAAATTTTATTGCTTTATTTTTATTATTCCAAATAAACCTAAGTAAAATTTGTTGATAACGATTTTAGCAAATTTATTATAATATCTCTAGATTTTTCTAAATTTAGTTTCTATAATTTAACATTCCAACCATATTATTCACATTAAATTATTTTTAAATTTTATTTATACTATTTAAATTATACTCTTTTATGTCAAGGAAAAAGTTGTTGGTGTATTAACTGGAGAGAAAAAGTTTCCAAAAAAAGAAATGTGTCATTTTAATTGGGACAAACTAAAAAGGAAAACGTGTTATCTTAAACAGGACGGAGGGAAGTATTTTTGAAAAACAAATATTTATTTTAATATTATTTTTACTATTTGTTTCGACCCCACGATATTTAACTCATGGATCCGCCATTGGCCACAAACACCCTCAGTACGACCTGCCATAGACTCCTCATCCAATATTTAATAGTTTTAATCATAAATAGATCATATATTTTGTTTTTCATATGTTTTTTTAAAAGTGAAGGAATAAATATGCTCCTATAATAATGCTATACTCCATTTGTTCCATAGTATTGGAGTGTTTCTTTTCAGCACGTGATTTAAAAAAAAAATTGCTAAGTGAGTTAAGTAAATTAAGAATAAAGTAGGAAATGAAAATGGGTGAGAGATAGAGAGATAATAAAGTAAGAGAGAGTAAGTAAGTAAGAAGAAATATGTTAGACTTTTACTTTAAAAAAAAATGACTCCACTGTTATGAAACTGACCAAAATGGTAAAATGATTTGAACGGATGGAGAATGTCTACAATAATGTTATATATGTGTCTACATTAATTTGTCTGATTATTTTGGAGCCCACAATATTAACCCATTTTCCATCATTTCTTCTATATGTGGAGAAAGATTAAAAAAGGGAATCTTACCTGCTTCACAAATTAACTTGGCACGATAAAAGCTTTCCAATTTCCCTAAAATAGTTGAAGCATACAACTTCACGTCTTCACCCCCAGTCAATTTTCTATCCATTCTCATTTCTTTGATATTAACATTGAATTAACCAACTTAATTAGTGTACATAATAATTGCTCATCAACCACCAACTTTATGCCTTCCATAAATTAATAGTTTTAATCAATATTTGATAGTGTAATATTTAATCAATAAGGTACGACGGCACCTTAGTTTTAATCATAAATAGATCATATATTTTGTTTTTCATATGTTTTTTTAAAAGTGAAGGAATAAATATGCTCCTATAATAATGCTATACTCCATTTGTTCCATAGTATTGGAGACGTTTCTTTTCAGCACGTGATTTAAAAAAAAATTGTGCTAAGTAAGTTAAGTAAATTAAGAATAAAGTAGGAAATGAAAAAGGGTGAGAGATAGAGAGAGAATAAAGTAAAGAGTAAAGTAAGTGAGAAAGAAATATGTTAACTTTGAAACTGATCAAAATGGTAAAATGATTTGAACGGATGGAGAATGTCTACAATAATGTTATATATATGTCTACATTAGTTTGTCTGATTATTTTGGAGCCCACAATATTAACCCATTTTCCATCATTTCTTCTATATGTGGAGAAAGATTAAAAAAGGGAATCTTACCTGCTTCACAAATTAACTTGGCACGATAAAAGCTTTCCAATTTCCCTAAAATAGTTGAAGCATACAACTTCACGTCTTCACCCCCAGTCAATTTTCTATCCATTCTCATTTCTTTGATATTAACATTGAATTAACCAATTTAATTAGTGTATATAATAATTGCTCATCAACCACCAACATTATGCCTTCCACCTCTTCTAATTAAGAAGTACCTCATCTGTATTTTCACTAATATAATGCTCAAATAATTTATTGCTAAACCTTCAACCTTAAATAATTTGAAGTCGAGTTGGGAAGATGTAGGTATGAGTAAACGGTAGAGAAAATTTTCTTAAAATAATGGTTGTTAACCCTTTTATGGTGTTTTTAATATCTATCAAAGAATAAATAAATTGAAATTTTCGTTCCCAAAGTACATAAATTTGTGAGCATTATATGATTCTCGTCAATATACATTCTATTTCGAATATATAGCGAAAATTAAAATGTCCATAGTAAATTACTTATGGAATCGCATAAAATAATTGAGAGTAAAATTAAAGTAGATAAGCTAGCTAGATGAGCAGAATTATCATTCATTTTTTAAAAAAATTAATTGCCTTACACTCATTTACTAAATAATCTTATTTAAGGACTCGTGTGAATTACATATGGAGCAATAATTAAAGCCCATCCAAATTTTTTGGACAACAAAAAACAAAAAAAACATACTATAATTGTTAATTATGAACAGAGAAAATATTAATTTTATAATGAATTTTATTAACAGAGAAAGAAAGTTTGAAATTGGGCTATGCGTTGGGCCAGAAAAATAATTAAATTATTACGTGAATGGGCCTTGTTCTAAATTGAATGATATGTGGGCTATACTTAAACTGTTATGGAGCTACTTAAAAAATAGGGGTAGTATTAGAAAATTTTCAATTTTGAGTTGAGCTCTATTTATAGAAGTATTTAATTAGTTACCATAGACCATAGTATTTTTAAAATTGTGTCGTTAGGATAATATTCATATTATAGACTTGTAGTATTATCATAAAGATTATCGGAAAAAATATACTCCCTCCGTTCCTTCATAGTTGAGTCATTTTTTCATTTCGGAAAGTTCCCTCATAATTGAGTCATTTCCATATATAGTAACTTTTTCCTATTTCTTACTTTACTCTCTCTTACTTTATTCTCTCTACTTTATTCACTTTTTATTTTATTCTCTCTACCTTTTTCTCTTTCTTACTTTTTTATCTATTTATTTAACACACTCAACATTCATTTCTTAAACTCTGTGCCGAAAAGTTCCGTTTCAACTATAAGGGAACGGAGGGAGTATAAAGGTGATTTGCGAGTAATGTAATTGCCAAGACGCAACAACTATATTCAGTTTCACGTGTAATATTATTATTCTTGAAAATTTATTATATTAATTAAGAAATAAAGCGAAACGTAAGACACATAAGATACTAAAATTAACAATAATGAAACTGTTGGGATTTAGCGTAATTTTCATAAAATTAAGACATGATCATATAATTACTAATTTAGATAAAAAAAAAAAAGTTAAACATGTACTCATGATATTTTTTTTTGTAACTATTTCTGTATAATAAAATTACTCCTATAAGTTAAGCAATTGAACTTTGCTCTAGCTACAGAATTAAATAAGTGTTGTTTGAACATTAACATACAAAATATTTAAGAGAACTATATACATCATTGATTATCTTTCTTTTATTTTTATGTACAATTTTATTATTAGATGCCGAGGAAAATCAAAACCATTTTCAAACATCAAATCTTAATATAAAATGAAAAATAAAGTATAGATGTTTGACAAGAACTAATAATAAGAAGAAACTTTTGAATAATTGGATCAAGTCATGACTACTAGTTTTCGAGTCAAGTTATTCAGTTTTTAGTTTGGACCTCGTTCGTAGATAACTCAAATATTCAAAAATACAAGGACTTCACTTTCCTTTATTTTTATCCTTTTGAACAACTTAAACTACATGAAATAAAACATTTGTTTTTGAAATCAAACATTAAGGGCAGCATTTGCAGGATCCGCCTCCTCCTGCGCCTCCTCCTGCGCCTCCGCCTCCGCCTTTTCTGGAGCCCTTTAAATCACAACATCCACTAGGACAATTAAAACGTGCATAACTTTGCATCATCTTCCCGCCATCTTTATCTGAAATCATACTTTAATTAACAATCTTACTATCAATTGAATAATTCTACACATATTTTGCAAGAGGTTTTCAAAAAAAGATTTAATGAAGAAAGTGTTTTGCATCTATCCATATTGAAAAGAGTGTCTACATAAATCCGTTAAGTGGTAGTAGTAAAACTTGTAATAAAAATGTTTCAAGTTTGAATTCTACATGTTTGAATGAGTTGATCTACTTTCAAAGAAATTAGAGAAAATGCTTACATAGAACTTGATTGAGCTCTCGAGAGCTTACAACTTGTGAGGAAATGAGAAGAGTAATAAATAAGAAAAGAGCCATAATTTCAATTCTTGTGTGACCCATTTTTGGCTTTATTGAAAACCTAAAGCAATGAAGCATTAACTTGTCTCATGAAAACTCAATTGGGATTTCAGTTATCATGAGCAAACCATGTCATTATATACAAGTGAAATGATGGAGCTATATATACATGCTGGGTGGGACCTTAGATTTCAAATTTTAATAAGGATATGGTATTAATTTTATGTTAAAGTTAACTTTTATAAAATATTAGTAGTATTATTTACTTGGTAAAACTAGTACTATATTTTATGATAAATATCAAGATCCTATAGTAAAAATATGATGTATTGAGATTAATACTACTATTCTCTATTGGGGTGATCAATTGCTAACTTTCTTAAGTTGCTAACTTGCTAACTCATCAATGCAATGTATTAAAAATGTCAACACATAATTTTGTTGAACTTCAATATAATGTGTTGATATTATGTGTTGACATTTTAATGTTATCATATTGACATTTTTAATATAGTGTATTGATGAGTTAGCAACTTAAATAATTAGCAATATAACGCACTCCACTCTCTACTACTCCCTCCGTCCCGCTTAAGATGACACGTTTTCCTTTTTAGTTTGTCCCAACTAAGATGACACATTTCCTTTTTTAGTAACTTTCTCTCTCCAATTACTACACTCAACCACTTTTTCTCACTCCTATTAAAATATCAATCTATCTTCATCTCTCTACTTTAATACCTACACCCACCTTCCCTCTCTCCAATTAAACACTTTAACCAATAACTCCTAAAATCTCGTGCCGGCTAAGCAATGTGTCATCTATGCCGGGACGGAGGGAGTAGTATATATGTAGTGGCATGAATTTGACTTAATTAATTTTTTTCCTAATACTGTATATAAAAAGAAGCTTTATTGAGTAAATTGTGAAATGCATTTTTCGACCTCGTGGTATGAAATTAATTTTGGCTCTTCGTCTTGTGCTTTGCCATATGTTACGTATCTAAATTATATGGCTAAGCAAGAGTAGTTGCTATTTAATTATTTTTGTTTTTAAATTTTCAATTCCTAATTATTCGTGGCCAAGTAAGAATAGTACTCCCTCCGTCCTAAGGAAGTTGACCCCTTCCTTGGGCGGCACGGGATTTTATGCAGTTATATTTTGTGTGGTAAGAGGAGAGAGTAAAGTAAGAGAGAGGGAATAAAGTAGAGATAAAGGTGTTTCCATTTTAAATAATGGGTCATCTTGATTGAGACAAACCATAAAAGAAAGTGGGTCATCTTCAATGGGACGGAGGAAGTACTTAATTACTCTAATTATTCTAAAAAATCAAGCTTTGATTTTCGTGAAATTTATAAAATTAAAAATGTTAATAAGCAGAATTTTTAATGGTAGATGAAGTGCTAATTAGTTTTGTTATTTAGCTCTAAAGTATTTTCTTATATATCGAGACTGAAGAGTAAGCTAAATCTGCTTTTTTTACTAAGGATATTGTAGTAATTTTATGTTAAAATTAACTTTTATAAAATATTAGTATTATTTACTTGGTAAAACTATGTGTTAAGATAAATATCAAGATCCTATAGTAAAAATATGATGTATTAAGATTAATACTAGGAATACTACTCTACTAGTATATAGCAGTATGAATTTGGCTTAATTTTTGTTCTAATACTATATATTAAAAAAGCTTTATTGAGTAAATTATGAAATGTATTTTTCGACCTCGTGTTATGAAATTTTGGCTCCTTGTCTTGTGCTTTCCCATATGTGTATGTTACGTCTAAGTTTTAGTCATCTTTCTAATGCATATTTCAAGGTTTATTTGTTGTCATTGATTTGATAGAAATTCATGAATTTCATCCTAAAACCAATTAATGATAGGAGAAGAGATCCATGAGACTTATAGTGGATTATGCTCTTTACGTACATAGCTGTGGAATATTATTATTATTTTTAGATTTCAATCGCCAACGCATTCAATTGCACCTTCGTTAAATGAGTTCATGCATGCAATGAATGGTTGCATAATAATTTAGGGCCACATAATAGATTCATCTTTGTTACTGTTTCAAATAAAACATTTATGAAATGTTTTCAAAAATATTATACGGATATTTATAAAATTTAATTAATTAATTGTCACGATCAATAGATTATACCAACAATATTTTATGGCTTAGCAAGATTAGTGCTATTTATTTTTGTTTTTAAATTTTCAATTCCTAATTATTGACTCGATTTATTTTAAACACGAGAAATACCCGCAAGTGTACGGGGCTAGTGTAGCGATAAACAAGTATGAGTATCGTATCCACGAAGACAAATTGTGCAGCTCAAGTACTTTTGACTACTATCTAGAAAATCCGGAAGAGTTGGTTTTGATTTTTGAAAAACAATTGAACATAAACAAGACAAAAGTATGCAACAAAAGACAAGTTTCAAGTAAGAGAACGAGATAGAGTCTTGGATCCAACTACAACGAACACGATGTGAACAACTCAACAACTTTGATTACCCATTTGAAGCCTCTAGGATTACTAGGAAAGCCACCAGTCTAGACTAAGCCCTCTCTCGAGTGCACTTAACCAGTTGATTAATTATTAATATTGAAGTCTCCTTCTAATACGTCACAATTAACTCCTTAAAACAAAAGGCTCAAGCCCTCACTCTAGAATTCCTTCTCTCGAATGCAAATTATCTAGGTGTTGTTCATTCTTTTATCAATCCTAATTGGGTATCTCTCGATTACTCAAACTAGGACAACAAGCTCAATTGGTAGCTAAGCAATTGAATTGAAAAGGCACAAGAACGAAACAAATAAATCACAAGAGCAAAGGTAATCAAGAGTCCTTGAATTAATCAAAAGCATTCATTGTAGTCTTCACCAAAACTCTATAAATGATTTAGCTACTCATATCCAAAGCAAATTCACAAGAGAAATCCATAGAAAGAGATTTGAACATAGTAAACTAATAAAGATACTCCCAAGGGTGAATTGAATGGGCAAATCGTCTTCGTCTTCAAACTTGTTGATGAATCCGACTCTAATTTGTCGCTTCAATCTGCTCTCAAAAGGTGGAAACTGCTTCTGGGCGTGTCAAAAGTGTGCTGGAGTCGAACCCTAGGTCCTATTTATACCCGGGGCGAAAAATAGAAATTAAGCTGCAGTCGAGCAAATCGCCCGGCCGGGCGATTTCTAAGCAACAAAACGCCCGACCGGGCGTTCTTCTTGAATCGCTAAGTAGTGCAAAACGCCCGGCCCGGGCGTTTTCAGAGGAAAAAACGCCCGGGGACAGAGGATTCGCCCGGTCTGAGAGGCAAAACGCCCGGCCCGGGCGATTTCAGAGGAAAAAATGCCCGGGGACAGGGAATTCGCCCGGCCTGGGTGGCAAAACGCCCGGCTAGTTCTGTGAAAACGCCCGGCTTGATCTTTCGGCTGCCATTTCGTCCGTTTCCACCTGTTTTGACTACAAAAACTCGACAAACTTATCAGAGCACTCTAACTAAGGGATCATGGATGAAAACTCAAATAATGTGCTACAATATACTCAATTAAGCACTGTAAACCATCCAAAACACTTGCTAAACTACGAGTTTATCAATTATTCATGCATGGCTAAGTAGGAATAGTAATTACGCTAATTATTCTAAAAAATCAAGCTTTGGTTTTCATGACATTTATAAAATTAAAAATATTAATAAACAGAATTTTTTATGGTAGATGAAGTGCTTGCTTTTGTTTATTTCTCTCTAAATTAGTATTTTCTTATCGAGACTGAAGGCTAAGCTAAAGCAGCTTATTTTTGTTTTTTTTAATGAATAATAAAAAGAACTTTTAAAAGTTATATCATGATAGATTTGAATTTAAAAAATGTAATCTTAGACATTAATTATTCCACCTTTAAACCAACATATATATGCACACTCACGTACAAAGCAACTTTATTTGATGGTGGAATGACTTTACTAGTTATTGTTACAAGTATTCTTATAGGAAATTTCCTACAAATTAAACCAACATGTATATGCACACTCATAAAGCAACTTTATTTTGATGGTGGAATGACTTTACTAATTCTTTGTTACAAAGTGTTCTTATAGGAAATTTCCCACAACGTAATCCCACCACTTTCTTATCAAAATGTCTACTTTGATTTCTTAAACTAATGTCTTCCCAAAAACGAGAATCATGCAGCAATAATTGCCCACTAAATAACACCCAAAAAAATATAAATAAAAATAAAAAATTGCCCACTAAAATATGTTCGAATCGCCTTTATTAATATTTCCGCATCTCATTTTCTCTTTTTACTTTCTCTTATTCAATCCAAGATAATCAAAGTAGGAGAAGGATAGTGAGGAATCTACTTTTGATCAATATATAAAAAATAAAAGCAATTATATTTTAATTCTGCATCATTGATACTTATTACTATTAACTTTATTACTCTACATATTTTTAACTTTATTACGCTACATCGTCTCAAGGAAATGTAGTGTGAAATTCACACTAGCTAATTAGCAACTAATTTTTGGTATTACGACCATTTCTTAATTTCATGAAATCTATTTGATAAGTCTCAACAGTTTCATTATTCCCATATAGCACCATATGGGCATAAAATTCATCTTCTAACTTTAACGCTATTTTGACTTAGTTAAATACAATTCTGTCTTTTTTTTTATAGCTAGTATCACCCTTGTGCTTTTTTTTTCTTGAATTAATTCCACACTATCAATTAATTAACTAAAACAAAAAAAAAAAAAGCAATATCATTATATGAAATGTAAAATTAATATATATTATAAAAAAATATTTCTAAAACATGACACCAATTAATGAAACTGAAGTCATTCCATATTCACATGAAGTCATTAATAAATAACGAATTTTAAATAATAGATAACCTTCCAATTAAAATAGCATTCCACTAAGTATCTCTAATTAGATGCTGACATGTGTTTTATTACTATGAATTAGTTTTGGGTCAATAATTTATTTGCCTGGCTAAATAATTAATTGGCCAATTATCAAGATATGCCTCTTGAATATCGAAACATTATATCAAAATTTTCTAAATAATTAATTTTAAAAAGACGCAGGACCAGGAATCATCCGTTTAAAGTTATTTAACGTTTGTCAATCGGTTCTTAGATTTGTGTTAAAATGACAACATCTCTTAAAGTGACACCGTGACACTACATATACAGCAATATTATAAACGATACACAACAATATTCAATACACTAGCAGCAATCTTGTTGTCTAGCGTGTTGGATATTGTTGTCCGAGAAAAATTGTTGTATAGTGTATAAAATATTGCTGACCGTTTTTTTTATCCTTAAACATTTTTTTTTATTGCCACATGCCAGCTGATTATTCGTCTACGTGTACAAATGGTTGGCTAGGAATGATGGTATGGTGTTACTTTAAGAGGTAGTGGCACCCTAATACTCCCATCAGTCCTTATATACATAGGTATTAAATTTATCATCAAAATTCTTATCAATTCTCTAATTTCATTAAAAATTCATAAAGGTATTATTATCTCTTCAAGACTTCCCTTCAATATATGTGTTTTCCTGGTACTAAATGAATATCAAACTCTTTCAAAGGTGGGTCAATATGTTTCTTTCTTCATTTTATTCAGAACAAAAACAATAAATGAGTTTTGATTTTGATATAATTTGTAAAATTAATTATGTAAACAATAAACCCTAATAATCAATTACGAATAAAAATTATAATCATATATTGAATAATAATTCATTAATTATAATTATCAAATTATACAAAGTTAAAATAATATAAATAAATATTAAAATTGAAGAATATAAGAAAAAAAAAAGATAAAGTTCTTGAATGTAGAATACAGGTGCAGTCATGCGAGTGAGAAACTTCACTCAACTAATAACACTCTATCCAAGTCAGCGGATTAATACCCAAAAACAGGACCAAAGATAATTAAGACTTGAAGAAAACAAGTTATCTAGTTCATACATTGGGCTAGAATACCAGCCAATTCACTAACAACAAGATTCATTGGCATCCTATCTCTTGGATTCTCCTTTGAACATGAGACTCCAATCTTTAAAATACGAACAATAAACTCCATTTTCAAAGCTCTCGTGTCTAATTCTGGATCAATAATTTCCATTATTCCATGTGGCAAAGCAGAGTTCACATATCTATGGATATTTACCTCACCACCAAATAAATCATTTGTTGGCCTTTTATTTGTGAACATCTCCAGAAGGATGACCCCGAAACTATATACATCCCCTAGCATAGATATCGAGCCAAACGTGCCATATTCTACACAAAAGTTACAAGAAAAGAAAAAAAAAAGTTAAATTCGGACTATAAAGTTGCTATGTAACAAAGTTCAGGATGTAATGCAAGAATATACCTGGAGGGACATACCCTATGGTACCCTTGATTCCAATGGAACTCATGTTGCTTTCACATGATGATGGAAGTATGTTTGAGTGAATCTTAGCTAATCCGAAATCCCCAACACAAGCAACCATATCATGATCCAAGAGAATGTTGTTGGGCTTCAAATCACCATGGATAATAGATGAACCACTACCAAAGTGAAGGTACTCAACCCCTTGAGCAATATCTAAGGCAATGTTGAGCCTTTGGATTATGCTAAGCCTCTTGAAATCTCCACCACTTTCTTCCTCGTTGTTGTGAAGCCATTTGTCTAGACTCCTGTTGGCTTTGAATTCATACACCAATGCTTTGAAATCATTGCCTTTGAAGTCCACAGTATCACAAACACTTACAAGTTTCACCAAATTCCTATGCCTTATGCCTCCCAGTGCTCTACACTCTGCCATGAATGACTTTGAAGCCCCTTTAACATCAAGATTGAGCACTTTGACTGCTACAATTGTGTCATTATCATCATCAATGATAGCTTTGTAAACGGACCCAAATCTCCCAAAACCAAGCACGTTACTCTCAGAGAATCCATTTGTTGCTTTAACGAGATCTGCATAAGAAAACCTCATGAATAGTTGGACACCAATGGTATCCACAAAAGGACTAGGGTTTCCGTTTGATTCCTTGCACTTGAAGAAAATTAAAATCACAATGCATAAGCCTCCAATAATCATTATTGGGATCAAGATCTTCCACAAAATGGACAACTTTTCCTTGGAAGATTCAACTCCTTTGCAAGGAGGGAACATCATCTCTGCAATTCCACCACAAAAACCTAGGTTTCCATCAAGAAAAATTGAATTTTTTTTCGTAAACACTCCTCTTGTTGGAACTTCTCCTTGTAGCCTATTAAAGGACAAGTTGAGCTTCTGAAGCTTCAAACTCCCCAAAAACGAGGGAATAGAACCAGACAGATTGTTCCGCGATAGATCCAACTCTAGCAAGCCCATCAAAGAGCTCATTCCTGTACGAATCTCTCCTTGAAGAA